>NC_057808.1:460106723-460114803 GCF_018294505.1 Triticum aestivum | reverse complement strand
GCCGCCGCCCGCCGCCGCCTGCCGTCCTCCTCAAACAAAAACTTCTATGCAAATTAGTGCTCAATAAAAAACTGAAAAGGAAAAAGAAAAGGAAAGAGAGAGCAGAGAGGAAAAAGAAAAGGAAATTTATTTGGGAATAATTGTATAAATCATTAAATTTGAGCGGCGGCGGAGGAAAAAGAAAAAGAAAAGGAAAAAGAAAAGGAAAAACAAAATACTTTGGCAGTGCTCAAACAAAAACTTCTATGCAAATTAGTGCTCAATAAAAAACTGAAAAGGAAAAAGAAAAGGAAAGAGAGAGCAGAGAGGAAAAAGAAAAGGAAAAAGAAAAGGAAATTTATTTGGGAATAATTGTATAAATTTGACCAAAAGAACATCAATTTTATTTTTTAATAGCTCTTAATCATTCAACCGTCGCTGCTCCTCCTCTATGTCCCCTTAATCTTATTTTTTAATTCCTTTATACTTAATTAATTTTTACTACATGCAGGAGTGACATATGGCGGACGATAGAGCCGAGCCGCTTAGGGATCCGGAGGCTGAACGTTATTTAATGGGCATCATAAACAACGAGATTCCTTATGTGCCGGGCTCAGAATATGAGCAAGAAGAGGATGTAGTCTCTTCTTTTCTGAACCTTGACGGTGGAACAAACATTGTCGATGATCAAGAAGGTGAAGGAACGGACATTGTCGACGGAGGTCAACCGTCAACAAACGACGATCTCGAATTGCAAGTAGCAACCACCTCCGGCGAGGTATATATATACATTGAGCCTCTCGTGATACAAACTTACTGAAATGTGAATACATATGTATTAACGCGCGCGACTCTCTTTCTTTTTTTATTCCCTCGGCCGGATCGAGTACGACAAAGCGTGGCAAATCCAAGGCGATGAAAACAGGAGAAACATATACCATTGATTTTGTCAGTGAAACCGGCAAGCCCCTACAGCACACCTCAACGTTTATCAACCAATGCGGAGTCGTTGTTAGAGACAACGTCCCGATCACCGTCCAGGAATGGAAGGAGCCAAAGAAGGCACGTCTTGGTTTCAGTTTTGTCGACAAGAGAACGAAAAAGGATTGCTGGAGAAAGCTTATGGAACATTTCATTCTACCTCCGGAATACAACAAAGTCGATGAATTCGGTAACGAGGTTCCGGGTGGACGTGAGAGGAGGAGGCTAGTTAAAGAGTTCGCTCTTCAGAAGATGGCCGAAGCATTCCGGAACTTCAAGAAAAATTTAACCCGTGACTATGTCAACAAGGGCAAGACTCCGGATTTCAATGGACAACATGAGAAACTGAAAGATGATTGGCCAGAATTTGTGAGGCAAAAGAAATCGGAGCATTTCAAGAAAATATCGAAAAAAATAAGGATAATGCGAGTAAGAAAAAGTTCCATCATATTATGGGGCCAAGAGGATACCGCCTTTCGGAGCCTAAGTGGCAGAAGATGGAGGAGGACCTGAGGGTGCGAGGAATCCCTCTAGGTACAGAGGGATGGGACCCAAGGGCCAAAAGCTGGTGGTACGGGCATGGGGGATCGCTAGACTCGGAGACAGGGGTGTGTGTTCACCGGAAGAAAAAGTTTGCTCCCACCCAAGCCCTTATTGACGCAATGACCCAAGCTCAAGAGGGCTTGATCAAGTTCAACAGAGAGAAAGACGCACTGACAACAGCCCTCGGGAATGATGAACACGGAGGACGTGTACGAGGCAAGGGCAGAATTCCGTGGAAAGTAGGGTTTTCCCAGGACAATGACCCGTACTGTTACAGAAGCCGTAAGAGAAAGACGGACCGGGATGCAGATCTTTTGGCGAAGTTTGCATCGGAACTCCATGAGTTGAAGCAGACCGTGCATGAACTAGTAAAAGAAAAATCGGCTGCAGGGCCGCATGAAGATCATGAAGCGGATCACGGAAGCCAGCAGCGGAGAAGCAGTGTGGCTTCCACGGATGCCCCGCCTGGTGCTAATGCACCGACGATCGAGATTCGTGCACCGGAGCCTCACTACCCCGTGGATGATGTAAAGGAGATGAAAGAATGTGATCTGCATTATCTCGTGGGGAACGTTTCCACGAAGGTAGCTACCGGCAGTGCTTTACCCTGTACACCTGGAGCACTCCACCACAACAACCCCATTGCATATGGCTATGCTCGTGTCACGGTGGAAGACATAGTCCAAGAGTTTGAGGACCTGGAGATTGACAAAGCTACACCCGAAGGGGAGAGAAGACTTGGAGATGTCAAGCGCCAGATCATTCTATGGAAAAAGAAGTACATAGTGTTTCCAGGCGAGGCGCCAAGGCTAACAAGTCCACCCCCCTCCGATGGTGGTGGTGGTGGTGGTGGCGGTGGTGGTGGTCGTGGTGGTTCACCTACACCTCCTTCACGCCATTCGACGCCGTCCCCCGATCCACAACCTCCGGCGGGTAAGCAGCCGCCGCCCCCCAATCCTCCTCCGGCGGGTACGACGCCCCCCAATCCTCCTCCGGCGGGTACGACGCCCCCCAATCCACCTCCGGCGAAGAAGCAGAAGCAGGCGGACAGCAAGGAAACCCGCTCCTGGACTATTAACCCGGACCCTTATGTACCTAAGACCACAAGGGTACCGGAGCCATCACTAAAGCGTCTCCTCCCAAGGCCTTGGGAACTTAGTGAAGCTGAAACCAAATTGGCCGCGTCTGCTCATTATGAGAAATGGAAGGCGGATACGAAGGCGATAAAAGAGCCTAAGCCCAAGCAAGTATTCACTGAGAAGCAAAAGAAGTGGGCTAAGGATTTTTTGACGACACCGTCCCAAGCCGAGCTGAATATGCCTGACGACTATGGACATGAACTTCGTAGGCAAGCAAAAATATTGAAGGAGGAGAAAGAAGAAAGTAAAAAAAGCGGGAAACAAGTTGACCAGCTCGGGATGCAGAATAAACAATCGATCCCCCCGCTCATAGTGAAAGCCGGTCCGGAAGAGGACCCCGAGATCATAGCAGTTGCGGCAGCACTTGGATTGACTGTAGCGAGTGCCATGAAACAAGCGTCCGAGATGGGTTTGACTCTTCGTGCCTCGTTAGGCCTGGAGGATGCGCCAGTATGTGAGATAGCATTACAATATGTGCGGAATGGGCCTCTCGTCGAGCCTGCGCAGGAAAAGAGTCTACCACCACAAATGCGAAATCTGCTACGTTGGTACAAGTATTTCATAACATGGGCCGACAAAGAATATGTTTATGCGGATGTTACAGAGGAGCATCACACCAAACGGTACTCTGTCCAAGTTCATATGAGTGAATTGTTCCAGCTGTTCAATCTGCGCGAGCTCGACAAATCTATCCTGAGTTGCTACGTTCTGTAAGTGATTTATTTCTACCTCATCTCGTTCTTCATTGCCTGCACTATATATATATTGTCCTAACTATATTGTTGCGTACGCTATTATGCAGATTGAAGATTTGGGAATGCAAAATAAGAAACATCCATGATGTTGGGTTCATTGACCCAGATATCGTTAATGGACATGTGTTACAAAATCACCCCGAAGACGTGGAGAAAGACTTGTACAAGTTTCTTAGAAAGCATCAACTCAAAAGTCATATTCTATTTCCTTACCATTTTGGGTGAGTGTTTCTCTCTTGTGCCCATTCTCTTTTGTTTACTCCATGCATGGTATGTCTAATCGATGAGTTATGCATGACTGTGCATGTAACGTGTCCGCAGGTTCCACTGGATTCTGCTAAATATTGAACTTCACACCTCCAGAGTTCTAATCATGGACTCTATGGATTCGGATTCAAAGCGTTGAGCCGACATGAGAAAAATGCTGCAAAAGTAATTATTTTCAATCATTTGAGCTCTATATCGATCGGTCTCTTTCGTTCATTTCCTAATATCAAGTAACTAATAACTCCCTTGTTCATTTAATTTTCTTTGCCCTGTAGGGTTTGGAGACGGTTCTCAGAAGAAATTATCGGTGAATTCAAACATGAGCTAGATTTTAGAAGGTTAGTTAATGTGGATAAGCAGCCACCGGGGACCAATCTATGTGGATACTATGTTTGTGAGAACATCCGGAGACACACCTCTGAGCGGAAGGCATCGGATAGCGTGCGGAAGGCGACGGATAACTTGCGGAGGAGGCTTAGTCCAGAAGCTCGCTTCCGACCAATTCAAGATGAATTAGCAGGATTTTTCATGAGGGAAGTCATCAATCCTAAAGGAGAACACTATACCGAGGACGAAGAAATTTATATGCATACCCGAGATTGAAACTTGTTCGAAGTTGTATATGGTCATCCATCCTAATTGTGTATGAAAACTTGTTCGAAGTTGTATATGGTCACCCGAGATTGAATATATATTATATATTCCTCTTGAATTCTTCTTGTTTGAAATTTCATATGCATGTATATAGTAGCGTAGAATATGTGTACTGAAACTTCATCAAAATTAAAATAAAACACAAAATAAAAAATAAAAGAAATAAAACACTACAAATTAAAAAGAAACCAGGTTTAGGGGGGCTAAAACCCTAAACCTGCGGAGGAGGCCTTTAGTCCCGGTTAGCCACGAGAACCGGGACTAAAGGTCCTCCGCCCCGACGGACTCCTGGCGCCCACGTGGACGGGCCTTTAGTCGCGGTTCGTAAGAGGCGCGACTAAAGGGGGGGCCTTTAGTCGCGCATATTTAGTCCCGGTTGCACAGCCGGGATTAATGGTCTTTGCGAACCGGGACTAAAGGCATATTTTCTACTAGTGATTAGCAGTGAAATCAAGTCTAACAAAGTCTACAGAACTCCCTCTGCTTTATAATGATCTAAAAGGACTTATATTTCTTTGCAGAGGCAGTACTAGAAATACAAACGTCCCTCTCGTCATGCCGGCGGAAGCGTGCATCTTCGAACAACGTAATGATTGGCTGGGGAGAGTAGTCTTATTCTGGATTAATTCTTGTGATCGAACGCAGATACATGTTCACTGGTCAGAGCCTACGGCTTCAACTGCTGGAACATGTTTACTCCTACCTTGCAGCTCCCCAATGGCTAAACCTTTGATATCAGGTGGACTACACTACACATATGATTTGTGTTAGGTGCATCGTCATAAATCCTAGATGCATGCATGTATCCGCTATAGCTCAGCACAATCCAAACGAGACCTCGTTGGATCTGCGCTGGTCCGTACTCATCATATCCATGGAGAGCCAGACAAAATCGAGCAAATTAAAAGGGTCGTCGGGTGCGGTTGAGCGTTCCGACGGCCGTGGGGATCAGACAAACTGCGTGCCTCGCTATCGCGCTCGTGTGTACTGTGTAGTGACACTGACATTTACATTGCATGTATGCCCTGCTTCATGGGGTAAAATTACGTAAAAGCGAAGCCAACGAGCGCGGAGAAGAAGAATTTGATCCACACGCATCACCCCGTGCCCGTGGGAAGGCGATAGGAAAGAGCCGCCGGCGGACGCATGGGCACGCCGCGCCCACACCGTGGCGTGGACGTGACGAGGGCGAGGCCTACCGGCGGCACGGCGTCCAACAAAAGTTAACGACTAATAATTCTGCGGCCTGCGTACCCTGCGACTGCGACTGCAAAGCAAAACAAAGCAAAGTATCGCTGATAGCCTGCTGCTGTACCTGGAATTTCAGGAATGAACGCAGGCTGGAGAGCGGCGGGAGGAGATCCCGATAAAGCAGGAACGGCGAAGACTACCCACCCACAATAGAAGCAACATAGGTAGTAACATCACACATATTTAGATAAATTAAATGATGTGGCAAGCAATAAATGAAGAAAAAGAGGCATGTAATAACATAGCTAGTTACTACTACTAGTATGAGTAACATCACACATATCAAGGCAAGATGAGTCTATAGCATAATAAATGAAGTGGTGCATGTTACCACAAATATGTTACTCCTCACTATAAAGATAGTAACATAGAATAGTAACATGAGCATGTTACTACTCTATGTTACTACCCATTATGTGGCTAGTGGAAAGAGACGGCTCCCGGGCCTCCTTCCTTGTCGCGTCGTCTCGCCCTCGCCTCGCATGAACATTGCACGTATGCAGTATGCATGCAACTGCATTGCGCTGCGGTTTGCGTTTCCTGCATGGAGCCACAGTGGCCTGCCTGTGGAGCCATGATGATGGGCTGTGGACGCTAACGTCACTTGCATCTGCATGCGGTGCTGCCAACCTTTGGCTGCACATTGCTCTTTTTTCCTTTTGCGCGTACGTAACTGTATATATAAAGCTGCATCTGCGTTGGCAGCGGCACGTGAAATCTGGCTCGCGGTAAAAAGATTGGGCAGATTGACGCAGGCAGCTGCGCTGTAGGGCAGTAGGGATGATGAGCATCATTGAAGTCGAAAGTAACAACCAATGATGGAGTCACACGAACTTTCTCTCACTTCACGTATTTTTAGTGGAAGCACCGATACAAGATCAAGATGGCCACAAAAGCAAGAGCAATACTCTGCAAATGACCATACTGTTATTTGCTATCCTTGCTACGTTACTCCAATCCGTTTACAATGATGAAATGTACGTATAGGGTAGGGTAAGATGTGCCAGAGGAATATGTATAGACATGAAAGACGAAAATCACGTGAGTGGATCAGCAGCTGGGCCTAGGAGACCGGTCAATGTTTGTATGCTTGGAAACTTTTGCTGGGACAAACCTGCCTGATTAAGTACCGGCAAATGCTGCATGACTAAACCGGAGTGATGGTACTCTTTTAGGTCCCGGCCAACAGTAAGATAACAAAGCAGCGTTCAGTTCTGGTCGCCCTAGGCTAGGTAGCAGATTTGAGGTAGCCAAGACATGGCCATCGTGAACCGTGCGTACGAGAGCGAGTGGACACTGTTCTCAATTCTCGAACAGTCGCATGGCGCGGTCCATGAAGCTGGACCATCCTTCTTCCGTGTCTTCAAATAAGGCCACACACATTTGTACTCTCAGGGAGGCTAAAAATAGATTTGGTTAGAGCAACTCCAACGCGTCCACCCAAACAATCGGCGATTTTATCCATTTTTTGTCCGTTTGAGTCGGCCCGGCGGACACCACCGTCCGCTTCCGCGTTTGGGTCGGTGCATGCGCCCAACGCTGGCCCGACCCATTTTGACGGTGCGAGAAAAAAAGAATACAAATATTTTAAAAATAAAGACAAACATTATTTAAACATTAAAGCCGGCCACGAAGGCCGGCGAGAGTCCACGCGTCCACATTTGCATTAAAAAAAGTTAACTACGAGGCGGTGCGCTGCCCTAGGCGTCCTCGTCGTCGACGTTGGTGCCGGTGAGGTCGATGGGCATCGGCGCAGGGCCGGCCCAGGGGAACGCCGTCTTCTAGACGACGGCGATGTCGGCCGCGGCCTGGCGCGCCTCCTCCACGGCGTCGCGCTTGAGCATCTCGAGGTACTCGCCGTCATGGGGCTCCTCGGCCAATCGTTACTGGCGCCATTGTTCGAGGTACGCCGCCTCCTGCGCATCCGTCGCCCGGTACCAGACCGGCGGGGCGCTGACCCACTCTCGCACCACTCTGGTCCAGGAATAGCGCTCGACAGGGGCCGGCTCCTGCTCGGCCTTGACCGGGGATGGCGGGGCCACCGGCGGCACGACGCAATCGCCCACCGCGGACAGCGCCATGGCTGCCTGGTACGCCACCTCCTCTTCCTCCTCTTCCGCCACCCTGCGCCGCTGGTCCTCCTCGCTCTTTCGGAGGACAGCCGCCATAGCCGCTTGGTAGGCGGCCTCCGCCTCCTGGTCCTCGTCGCGGACGACGTGGTGGGGCGGCGGCGAGCTGCGAGCGACTTCGCGGACGCTGCGCCACCTGGCCTCCTCGTGCTCGAAGGCGTACGCGGCGTCAGCAGCGCCCGCCGACGCCGCACCTCCTCTGCATGCGCCCTAGCCGACCGCGGCGTCGCCGGCACTCGGATCCTCTCCGGATCCAAATGCCAGTCGTGCGGCAGGGTTATGCCGGGGTACGGGAGAGGGATGTGGTGCTGCCAGTGCCACTCCGCCTGATGCACTGGCACGTTCACGCGCTGCCTCGGCCGGCGAGTTGGCACAGGCGATG
>NC_057808.1:460102439-460106407 GCF_018294505.1 Triticum aestivum | reverse complement strand
AGAAGAGCCTGGCTCGGGCTGCCCATTACCGACGCAAGCGTTAGACCAGGCGATGTATGCTGTAGTTAGCAAGTGCCGAACTGAGCTGGCCCATTTTCACGCCTTTTCGCATAGGGTGCGCTCGACTAAGCTGGCCCATTGCCGACGCAAGCGGGAGACCAGGCGTTGTATGTTGTAGTCAGCAAGTGCCCGACTGGACTGACCCATTTTCACGCCCTTTCGCATAGGGTGTGCCCGACAAAGCTGGCCCATTGCCGAAGCAAGCGGGAGACCAGACACTCTATGTTGTAGTAAGCAAAACCGGGAGCACCTATTTGGCAACCTGCACCTTGGAGCACGATGAAGTGCGTATCCCCGCTCCCCACGGCAGCGCTATGTCTCGCTTATAGCGATACTTTTTTTTGGAGGGATGAACATGAATTTATTCATCAAATACCACAGTTTGTGGGATACATAAAGGATCATGGAGTTGAATGAGCCACAAATGGCGCCCCTGAACTAACTTAAGGGAAAATTTAGCTAAGCTATCAGCATCATTGTTTGATCGACGACCTTTATAGATAATCTTGCTGTTGACACTCGGAGCCCTTGCCGTGATTTCGGTGATGATGGATCCATAAGCGCCCCTGCCATTCTGGTTTATATCATCTACTACTTGTTTAGCATCCGACGCGATGATGATGTTTTGAAGAGCTAGATCTTCTGCCAGTGCAAAAGCTTCTCGGCAAGCAATAGCTTCTAGATTAGGTGCATCATGTACTCCTGAAATCACCAGAGAAAAGCTTCCCAGGTATGCGCCGTGCTCATCGCGGCAAACTGTCGCGGACAGCACCTCTTCTGTGGTACTTTGAGACACCTGCATCCACGTGCATTTTTGCATAGTCGCCGGCGGAGCCTTGGGCCGTGCGTTTCCAATTGGAGCTTGCAGATTCAGGGCTCTCGGTTGCCTAGCTGGTTGCTGATCCTTGATAATTTCCATCTCCGTCAGGTACCTATTGATGAACGCATGAGTTGCTTGAGGGCTCTGAAATTCGCCTTCATGTATAGCCATCTGCCGCGCAGTCCATGTCGCCCACAATGTGATTGCTAGCTTCAGAAAAGCATCATGCGATAATCCCTGAATCATCGAGAAGAGCCATGGATTTGCTGCTGGTTATGATGACGCACCGTTCACACACGAACACGTCACCGTGTACCCTCGACGCCGAGGGTGATGCACCGCAGCTCACGTCGAAGTAGACCCGGCCGAAAGCACGGTACGCAGGCAATCCGGCAGGTGCTTTTGAGGACCCGAAACCCCACACGCCCGGGAGGGATCCCGTCAGGGCACGCGACGGCTATGGGCTGCCCTAGGTCGACATGATTGCCCCTAGGACCTCGAGGTTCGCCGCCCTGCAACAAGAAGAATAGACGAAGAACGAGGAAGAAGAAGAATTAGGGTTAAGGAGAAAAGATAAAAGATAAAAAGTGGTAGATGATTTGATCGATTGTGTGTTGTTCAATCGGCCGTCACCCCTTAGATATATAAGAGGCGGCTGGACTTCCCGTGCAAGAAAAAGGCTTGGATTCACGTCCAAAACCCTAGTCAAATTCGGATTGGTTTTGTCCGAACTTTTCAAAACTGTTCGGTTTAAAACTAGCTGCACCTTGCAGGTCTTTTTTGAGGTGGTGAACGACCTCGGATGGAAACGAGCCCAAAAGCAACCTTGACCGTTTCGACAAGACAAACAACTTTCATGTTGAACGTTTTCTGACCGGAGGTCATCTTCGGGGTCAAATAACTCGCGCAAAACAGGCTATTATTCGCGCTACCCATCAGACAGGGTGTCTGGTGGGGCGCGCCATTTTTTTGCCTCATGACAGGGCTGCATTCCGATGGCTCTAACTTTTACATACTAACTCGGATTGGGACGATTTTATATCAGAATCAACCGTTTCGACGAGACGCACAACTTTCATGTTGAAACTTTTTCCATTTCAGGTCGTCTTGGGGGCTTAATCGGCTAAACTGTACTCTGAATATAAGATCTTAGTACTTTGAACATAGTTTCGGCCTTCGAGATGAAATCGGACGGCGATGACCCAAACTTCAAAGATGTTCATATGAACAATACGGAAATCTTTCATGTAGATTACTTCTCGGTTTGAGGCCATTTTAAATAAGTTCTTGACCGTGCCAAAATCTGGTGTCAACACGCACGTAACTGGTCCGCAAGTTCACCGTCCATTAGAGCCCAAATACAGCGAGACATTGTACAATCTAGGGGGGAATGCCGGCATGAGTCCGGGCTACCGCACAGCCCACATGAGCTGGTCGTTGACATGTTTCATTGTTTCCTAACATCTTCGGTTGGCAGTGAGTGTCTCGCGAGTCTCCAAAGAAACACCCGTATTTTCCTCGGTACTTGGACGCTCCATAGTGCCTTCCAGGAGCTCCTATCTTGCCCTGTGCTGGATGTCCCTGTTGTTCCTTCCAGCCAATCCTCACGCCGGTGTTTTGTTGTGACAAGCATTTTGTATGCTGACCAGACCGAGAACAAATCGTTTTTCTCAAAGTTCCATGACCCAAAATCTGAGACAACTCTGGTATAGAGCAGGATGCTAGTTACAGATGGGATATCAACTGGGAGCATCACTTGCTGGATTCGGTGCAAGTCCCAACTGGCCGTGGTTGCAACAATCAACTCGGACACGGTTTCAGGGGGGTTATCTACTAAACACCTGTACGGTCTCACCGTCCCGTCTCTGGGCAGCCAGTTATCATTCCATATGTTGGTGGTTGAGCCATCACCAATTCTTCTTATCAGACATTGTTTCAATATGTCCCTTCCTTCGATACCTAGCATGGTATTGCGTCACGCACCTCCCTAAATGGGTCGACCCAGGCGCGCGAGAGGCCACGGCCTCGTTTTTTTCATGTTTTTGGTTTTCAATTTTTTTCTTTCTTTCTTTACTTTCGTTCATGCTTTCAAATATTTTAAATAAATATGTTATAGAAACTATTTGAAAAAAATGTTTACCAAATATTTGAAAAATGTTAAATGTGTATAAAGAAAATGTCGGTCAAGTATACGAAAGATGTATACAAAACATCATATGTGTGTGAAAAAAGTTCATCACGTATTTAGAAAATATTAATCAAGCATTTAAAAATTCTAAATAAGTATTTAAAAAAATCAAGCATTTAAAAAATGTTAAATGTGTATAGAAAAACTGTTGAGCATGTATTAAAAAACTATCAAGCTTTTATTGAATTAATTTAATCAAGCATTTGAAAAAAATAAGATGTATACAAAAATAAATGTTGCCCACACATTAGAAAAGGTTAATCTTGCATTTGAAATGTTCATCAAGTAATTAAAAAATGTTTAAAATTTGCATAGAAAAACTGTTGACTATGTATACAAAACATGTCAAGCAAGCCTCTGAAAAATGTTAAATGTCTATAAGTAAAATATTTCTCTGACCTACGAAAATGTATCCAAAAAATATACAACATGTGTGTAAAAAGTTGAAAATTTATTTAGAAAATGTTAATCAAGCATTTGAATAATTGTTAAACAAGTATTTGAAAAATGTTAATCGACCATTTGCAAAATGTTAAATGTGTATAGAAAAAAATATTGACCATGTATTTAAAAACATTTGAAAAAATCAAGCATTTAAAAATGTTTAAATGTATATAGGTATACATTGACCATGTATTCAAAAAATGTTAATCTTCTATTTGAAAAATCTTAATCAAGCATTTTAAAAATTCAAGATGTGTATGGAAAAGATGTTTAACATGTATTAAAAATGTTAAACTTGTATTTTTAAAATATTAAAAATGTATTAAGAAAGATTCTTGAAGATACAGAAAATGTAAATTGTAAATAGAAGGAAACAACAAAAACAAAAAATGGAAACGAAAAAATAAACAAAAGAATCCAGATTAAAACAAAAAAACAATGCAAAATAAGAAACAA
>NC_057808.1:460100369-460102152 GCF_018294505.1 Triticum aestivum | reverse complement strand
GAATGCAAAACAAGGAGAAAAATGAGAAACAAAAGAAAACCCGATGAAAACCATAAAAGGAATCCAAAGAAAACAGATGAGAAAGAAAGAGAAATTAAACTAAAGAAAATCAACAAAATACAAAAGAGAAATAAAGAAAAACCGAAGAAAATGATAACTAATGAAAAGCAAGAAAAAAAATAAAGAAATAGAAATAACCGAGTAAAAACAAAGAAAACAGAAAGTTATATCAAGGAATAAAGAAAACCGATTTAATACAAAAAGAATAAAATAAAAAACAAAAGAAAACTAAAAATGGGAAAAGGGAGAAAACAGGAAGATGAGTGAACAAGCGAGCAAACTACAGTGAGCGAATAACCTCAATAATGGTTGGCCCGCTCGTGATGCGCATGAGGCGAGAGCTTTTCGCGAGTGCTATCAGCATAATTGTTTGGTGCCAAAAGTTGGCATGCCAAATTTTGGCAAGTGCCAAATATTGGCTAGAGATTGGTTGCTTGCCAATTTTCATTGTCAATCTCACAAAAAGTTGCCAAATGTTGGCTTGTCAAATGTTGGTAGCAAACCAATTATGCTCTATATCTCACATTTAACGAGACGGTAGCAAATCTCTCTGAAGGTTTTCCCTCCCCCGCGTCATCTTGGGTCGGTCCATTTGCGCGCGCATAACAAGTAAAAAATTGCAGAGGAAAGGGGAGAATCAGGGATCGATCACTGGTCACCTGGGAGATAGCGGGCGCTGCGAGCAACTCCGCCCAGGTCCCATTTGTGGTAATTTGTAGGGGCATGTCCTACTTCAGGCGATTTGATCCAATTTTCTTCTTTTTTTTGTTTGTTTTTCTTCTCTGTTTTTATCATTCATTTTTGCATATATTTTCTTTGTTTTTTTCATTTCCTTTACTTTGTTTCTTTTTTTGTTTTCCTTTGTTATTTTCGTTATATTTCTACATTTGTTATATATGTTAACAACATTTTTCTAATACAAGTCCAACATTTTTCCAATACAAATTACACATTTTTGTAATACATGGTCAACATTGTTTTTATATTTTTAACATTTTTCAATTGCTTGACTAAGATTTTCTAATACAAGATTAAGATTTTTTTAATACATAGTCAATATGTTTTCTATACATTTTTGACATTTCTTGAAATGTTTGATTTAAACTTTTCAAATAAAAAGGTTGACATTTCTGGAAACATGGTCAACATTTCTTCCATAAACATTTCACTTTCCAAAACACTTGTTAACATTTTTTGAACAATTGCCCAACATTTGTTTTAATGGTTGATTAACATTTTTATATACAACATCAAATTTTTTCATCATTTTTAATAAATGTTCAACATTTTTTCTATACACATTTGACCAAATGCTTGCTTAACATTTCTCAAATACTTGTTCAACATTTTTTTTTCAAAATGCTTGATTACCATTTTTACATACATGATAAAAAAACTCATCATATTTCTAATAAATTGTGATATACATGAACACATTCAACATTTTTCCAAGTGCTTGACTAATATTTTTAAAATACGTGTTGATTTGTTTTCCAATATATATGTTTAGAATATTTTAAACTATAAATAAAAGTACAAAAATAAAGAAAAAACAAAAACGGATAATATATAAAATATATATTAAAAGACGCTATGTCCTGCCGTGCCTGTGGTCTGGCCCATCTCGTTCGGCTTTCAGCGAGTCGGAAGCACTCATGGTTCCCTCCACGAGTTTTATCTCCGCTATAAGCGAGATGTAGCACTCATGGTTCCCTCCGCCCCC